>NC_134706.1:25651013-25673513 GCF_043290135.1 Rhipicephalus microplus | reverse complement strand
ACAGGAAACTGGCAGCTTATTTAATTAACGCTAAATAGAGAACGGCAACAGTGCATCTTCTCATTGCTCGCTCGATAAGTTGATTTGATGTGAGCACTGCTAATTCCTTTTTTACGCGTGCAGTCGATCTTAAAGAACATGTTTTGGAACTACTTTGATAGAGTTCAGGCCCCAAAGATTGCTTGGATACATAACGAGGCCCTGTAACGATTTTGGAGGATGATCAGAAAACACCGCCGATTAGTAGCCGAGGCTACTGAGAGCGTGCGAGGTAAGCATTGTACTGCGTTACATAGCCTGGAATTTACAAATAATCTTAAAGTCTACTACAAATGGCGTCCAAGTCTCTCGACAAATCATGCCATAAATGGAAATGATTGCGCCATAAACACCATGTCCACGGCCATTGACTGACCTGAATATCGTGCGTAGTTACCGTGGCCACCACGGGAGGCCCCTACCAGCCTACGTGCTTGCTCGAAATCCTGCTGAGAAGATCGTTCAATGAACAACGAAATAAAAGAATACCAAGTAGTCGAGATAACGTGCGCTGAAGAGTAGACGTAGCCGGCCGCGTTCTTATCTGCTCTGCTCTCCCTCATGCTTAGCTTTAAGCGCACTCACTCGTACGAAAGGAGAGAGCAAGTGCTCAAAGCGTCCATATATGGTGCTGGCTTTGTGCCTTTCTCTCACTCCCCGCCTCCTCTGTCCTTACCGTGCTCACGTTTATCGCTATTGGTATGGTTCATGAATCCTGACGCCGAATCCGTTTTAAAAATGACCAAAAAAAATTGCCCGCAGCTTCCCTCGGGGGAACACTGAGGAGGATGCGGAGCATATAATTGGTTAACGGGGTGTTAAAGTGCGACTTACTTGGGTCGATGGCTAAATTGGTTAACGTGGTTGTCAAATGGGGTGTTAAATTGCGACTTACTTGGGTCGATGGCTAAATTGGTTAACGTGGTTGTAGGAGGGGGTGTTAAATGAGTGAACACGTACACACGTATGCGAAAGGGCGGCGCTGGTCGAAGGGACGTCGATCATTGTGTTTGTGGATTCGTTGGAATTCATTTCACCGCGACCTTGGACGTCGACGGGCCGTACAAACCAACTGACGAGAGGCAACTGAGCGAGCGAGCGCCGACCTTGAGTATATATACAGCACGACGGCGCATGCACTGTCAGCTGTTGAATGTTCTCGAAGCGCGACGCCACATGCGCGTCCACTGGAGAATCAGGAGAATTGTAGATGTCGAACGCGGTGTGTAGAGGAGGAAGGGTGCACAGATGGTGGAGGAGTGAAGCGCGCGCGGTGTGTAGAGGAGGAAGGGATGCACAGATGGTGGAAGAGTGAGCGACGGCGCGACGGCGCATGCGCGCGCGTCAGCTGTCGAATGTTCAAGAAGCGGTGCGGACGGCGCGGACGGCGCGGACGGCGCACTACAAGGCGGGAGTATAAGATGCTCCGCATCTAAAATGAGATACGAGATAGGCCTTTCAAATAGGTACATTGGTTGAAATTTGTTCAGACTAACCCTCCCCCCTCCCTTCTCGCTTCCTCCTTATTCACGGTGCTGGCGCTTTGCGGATCTAAATTTCATGATGGAGGCCCAATAGCTGATCTCACTTTGAACAACTTTGTGACCCCTGGGGAAGAGCCATGGGAAGAAATTTGGAAGACAACGTGGCTTATATCTTCGTTACCCTTTATTTAATGCTGTAGGCTCAATGATAGTTATTTAATCACTCAAAGTACCTTAAAGTGTTGAGGCTAGGAGAAACTACAATAAAGGCCCGATGCCGCGACAGAAAAGATTACCAACCACGTTCAAAAAACATTCAAAAATATAATGCTGTCGTTAGCAAATGTTGTTTGAAGAAACAAATCTCCTTGCGTCGGTCGGAAGGTCCGCATGCTACTGATGTATCTAACTGCGAAACTAACGGATTAACAAAAGTAAAAAAACACCTACTCTGCTGTCGCAAATGGACAGTACCAAAATCACTGGGACGGCTTTCAGCTCTCCCATAGTAGAGTACGAAGTACTCTAACTCGTTAACAACTTTCTCAAAGCACACATGGTACATGCCAAATCGTTACCGTGACATTTTTTTCTAAACAAATTGGCAGTCCTTTCATAGCTTGGTGTTTTGTCACGTACAAGTACACGTAACTGGGACAGCTTTCTGCTCTCTCATAGCAGGGTACCAAGTACTCTGAATCGTTAAACACTTATTCTATACACACCATGGTGTGTCTTTTCCAAAGAAAGAAGGAAAGGAAAAAAATGACAGCATATCCACGGGGTGAATGATGAAGAGTGGAGCAAAGCATTCGTCCATCCATTCGTTCTTGCTTCCGTCCGTCCCTGCGTCCGTCTGTGTGACCGTCTATGCGTCCATCCACCCGTCAGTGAATGCGTCTGTTCGTGCGTCCGCTCGTTCATCTGTGCGTCCGTCCTTGCTTTCGTCCATGCATCCACACCTGCGTCTGTCCATGCGTTTATCAGACCGTGCAGCCATCCGTGCGTCCGTCCATGCATCTGTATGTGTACCCGTTCGTCCACCTATTGAACACTCCAAGTACCACCATCTCGCATTTTTTCATCATAAATTCCCCATATAGAAGCACCACCATCCAGCAGACATTCCAAGGACTAAAGGAGAGGTGGCACACGTACACTTAGGGCGTGTCTACTTCCCACCTTTAACCACTTAGAGTACATGATATATACTAGTTCACTGTATTCATGGCACTGTGACCCAACGCTCGCTAAGCGTTTCTAAAACCAAGGAGGTTATGCCTACCGAGTATAACGTAGCAACCCTTTCTTGTCAGATAGTGCTCAATGTACATGCCAATGGCTGCTAATGGGGAATGAAAAACAGGAGAATCCGGCTATTAGTTAACGCGCACGCTGCGAATTTTTGATTGTTCAACAACGCACAGGAGAAATCTCCCACCGGCACCACCTTGCAAGTCAAAACGTAAGACTGGTTACACACTGCGACTACTACGAGGGACGAACGGGTGCCGCTTTGAGAAGCTTCGCCCCTAAAACAACCAGCAAATGGCCCACAGTCGAGGGAGGGAGCAGAGCATTTGCGTGCGAGGCTACAAATTGAGAATAAGGATATACCAGAGATTTATGCGACAAAACCACAGCATTATTTATAGGCTCGCAAAGTTGGGCAGATGGAATCAATTGCGCTCGCATTCGGAAGGGTACTTTGCTGTTAAGGATAAGTATGGGTTGTTCTTGCATTTGGCCCTTGTTAAAGTGCAGCAACAGACATAACTAACAAGTGCAATGAACAACGGACAAGGATAAGACAGGACGCGGCACTAAATTTTGGCTTCATGTGGGTGGTTTGTATGGCGCTGGAGCAGAAACCTGGGTGGTTACAAAGAGGGTTCTACCTAAATTGTGGACGACGCGGCAAACGATGAAAAAAAAAAAAAGGCAGATCCCACGTACAGTGTAATAACGATGATATGCGAAGCACGAATGATTGTCACTTTAAATCAGCACAATGTTACGAGGTGGAGGTCAATGATGCTGTACTTGACTTCCGTGTCATCATCACTTTTGAATGTGTCGTTTACCTTCGTCATCTATTCACGTGACACGATACCAAATTTAATATATGTGAAGCTTGCAAAACGGCCGCGAGCACGCTATGGGCATGGTATGCTGTCATGTTCTTACATGACACGCGTGTCAGGATTATCATGTTTGCACCAGTCATATATTTCGTCATCCATTGACGTCCCGTAACGCCAAATTTTGTGTATGTAGCAAAACGGCCGCTAGCTTATCATGAAGGGCCCGATATACTCCAGTGTAGCGTTGACGCACGCGCACGCTGGGTACAGGGAGGCAACGTTAGCAAAACGCGAGCACTCTATAGACAAATTCCACCGGACTTACATCACGAAAATGCGGTGGCGCTGTCTTGGTAGGTACAAGACGCTCTGCCTACCGCAGTTTCTGCTGGGTTTTCAATGGTGCATGTGGTTTTCTCAGTCAAGCAACGAGAAAAAAAAAAAACGGTACGCCGACGAACTCCGTCGCGGTTGGATGTGAGTCATTTCTCACAACTTAGTTTTGTGTGTTGGCGCATTTCGCAGCCCTCAGCGCTTATGGCGGAAGTTCCTGTGGACGTCGCTATAATTTTACTTATAATGTCGACATAGGCCTACCCGTGTTTACAAACATGGAATGGGTCTATAGTCTGACGCCAGGCGCGACCAGCGTCCGTCGGCGCGGGCCGACGGCAACCGGCGCGAAATGCGACATGCTGCATTTCGCGCCGATGCGTTACCCAGACAACACTGCGTCTCCCTTTTTTCGTCATGGAGGGACGCCGGACACGCTGAAACGCGCATGCGTCTAGGCAACGCAGCGCGGCACGCACCTGCGAGTATATGGCAGGACCGGCGCCTGGCGTGGCAACGCTGGCGTGACGCGACGAAATGAACGCCGGCGAGCACGCGCACCACGTCACGTCGAAATGTATTGGCACCTTGACTCTGGCATGTAGTAATGTTCTCAGATTACACGCATTTTATGATTATCATGTTTGCACCAGTCACATACCTTCGTCAATCATTGGCGTCACGTAATGCCAAATTTGGCGTACGTGACGCTAGCGAAACGGCCGCGAGCGCATCATCAGTGTGGCATGTAGTCATGTTGTTACATGATACGCATGTCGCGATTACCATGTTTGGATGTGTCATTTACCTATGTCGTCCGTTCGCGTCGCGTAATACAGTTTGGTACAAGTGAAGCTAGCGAAACAGCCGCGTTGGCGTCTCTCATAATCATATGGTGGTTTTGGGACGTTAAACCCCACAAATCAATCAATCAATCAGCGAAACAGCCGCGAACGTATCATGAGCGTAGCATGTTGTTGATTTTATTGTTAGCGTCTGTCGCTTGTGTTCGCCTTGCAATCATGCCTTACCATACCAGTTTTGCAACGCGCCATGAGAACGAAACTACCGCAAGAACTGCGGGACCATAAAATGTAAGTCATGACATTCATGACATACACGTCATAATTTTGATGTTATGACTAGTGAAATATGTTCATGTAGTCATGTTATGTCATACGAAGTTTGGTATCAATACCACTATTGAAACAGCCAGGAGAGCTAAAAGTCATGGATGGCTAGATAGATAGACAGATAGATAGATAGATAGATAGATAGATAGATAGATAGATAGATAGATAGATAGATAGATAGATAGATAGATAGATAGATAGAGAGATAGAGATAGAGAGATACATAGATAGAGAGAGAGAGAGATAGATAGATAGATAGATAGATAGATAGATAGATAGATAGATAGATAGATAGATAGATAGATAGATAGATAGATAGATAGATAGATAGATAGATACGCTCAAGGTCGCCTAAGTTCGCTAATAAATGCTTTGCATTTAAAAAATAAATGGCAGGTGTAACCTAAAGGAACAAGGAGATAGCAGAGCGAATCAGGAAACACAAGGGCGCTGAGAACATGTTAGTCGGCATCAAAAGGAAACGGGCATGACCAGAACATGTAGTACGTAGACGAGACAATCGCTTGTCGTTAAGGCTAATTGACTGGGTACCATGAGAAGGCTGATGCGCCAGGGGAAAACTAAAATTTAGGAGTTTATAATATTATGAAAATTGACGGTATAACAATGCCGCAGCACGCACAAGACCGGGTTCATTGGCTTCACAAGGGCTTCACAAGCCTTTGCTCTACACTGGCTGCAGTCAGGAGGAGGAAGATGACAATTGTGATGATGAAGTGCGGCCGCGTATTCTGACTGTGACTAGCCCTTTTCGCCCTGGCGTTGTCAACTGGCACCACCGCACAACATTTCCCCTATCATCTCGGAAACGTAATCAATACTGCTGATTCCTGGGAGAATAGCTCTCCAATGATCACCACTGCAATTGGCATCAATATTGCGGCACGTTTATGGAGGTAGCGGCCACAAAGAAGAAGCGCGTGCGAACGAAGTATTCGGTGAAGCCAAGGCGCGTAAGGTGAGGCGGGTAAGCGCCATTTTCGGGACGTCGTGACGAAGCTCTTTCAATGAGTACTAAGCTGACGAGTGACACTTTGGTTCCCATTGTGTGTACACTAACGATTAGCACGAATAAAGACGTCATTTCTCTCGCTTTCCAATCACTGAGCCCTGACGACCTAATTTGACGCCAAGTTAATTAATCCAAAAAATGCTTTCACCGCTGGCTCAAGTTTTCGTTTGTGTTATTCTGGGGGTCCTAATTACGAGCGTAACTCGCACAAAAATGTACCCGACCGAAATAAAAATACAAGGGCTGGAAGGGCGAGAGCCCTCGTCCTGAGGCCTAGTGGGACAATAGCCCAGCTGGTAAAAGGCCTTGTATATAAGGGCATGTTTATCATCAGGTTCATTCGAAACTAAAATTCAGATGATAGAACGTTCTGCGAAGTATGATATTTATATCTTTCGATTCCACTCTACCAAGTACGCGAACGCGAGCGCAACACAAAATATGCCCGTTCGCACAGTGAACTGAGAGACCACACCATTAACGAAGTATTTTGAGTGGCAGCAGCAAACATTACCTGCATGGAAGGAAACGCGATAAGACTACTGTTTTTTTTTTTCCTGAGTCCATTGTTTGAGGCAACCACTGAACCTGCAAGATCCCCAAGCAGCCCGAATGTAAGTTATTCTAACTAAAAAGTGGTTGTGACTGGTCTATGCAGCTCCCGCAGAAACGTTAATCTCCCGGATATCTATTTCAATTGTCCGTGAACGCAATTATGTGGTTAAAAATGCTAAAACCACGATCTAATTTTGACTCACCGCCGTATTGCATGACTACAGACGAATTTCCACCATGCGAGTTTCTTTAATAGTGCCATGCCGATCTGCGATATTTCTCTAACCTTTCAATTGAATGCGCGCAACGGGTTAACAATGCCGTCACGGTCAATAATGTCGAACGCGTAAGCGCTACCTGCCGCGGGAGTGCCACGAATGCCGAGAAACACCATCTCGTCCTCTACGAACCCTTCGGTGATGCCCCGCATTCACAGTGACGTCAACGTTCATGCACGGTCACATGATCAACGAAAAAAAAAAAAACTGTCTGTCTTCTCAGAGTTGCGCGAGCTCAGCGCTCTTCCTCCTCACGCAGTGAGAAAGGGCAATCTGCCAGGAGAGACGAGTCCTCGAACGTAGTATATCGAACGAAAGGGCAATACGAGTGAGGGCGCAGAAACTCGCTCTCTGGATTTCGTGCTCACCGGTTGTGCCCCCGCGATCTCCAACGACAGCGCAGCCTTTGGCGAACTGGCTCGCCCCACGCCATCTCCTGCCGCCGCCGACAAGAGCTCTCGCTGAGTGGTGCCCCGTCCTCGGACTGCTGCGACCGTGTCCGTCTTTCTTATCTCCTCTCCGCACTTCCGTTGTTTTCTGTCGTTCGCTGTCCCTGCGCCTCGCTCTCTCCTTCCTCTCTCTATCTATTTACCTTTTAATTCTATCATTTTAATCCCTCCTTACCCCAATCCCTCGTGAGCTACTGTTGAGGTGTCGCACTCTGATGCAGGCAGTTACGGGGCTCACTTTTCTTTTCTCTTTAAGAATAACGTACGAATATTTGAGAGCTCCGATCGAGTCATTAAACGCGTGTAACTGCGCTATTGCGGCACCATTTGTAGAAACTTCTCACGCCCGTATGCGTTCGTTGTGAACCCCTGCCCTTTTGTAACACCACGACTAAATATCGACCTCTGGGTCATTCATGAGCTTTTAACGTTCACCGCTATCTAAGTATAGCGCGTTCTTGCTTGCCACATTAATAAAAACAAAGCGGCCGGTATCGGCGATTTTTTTTCTTGTGCATTCATTCAACCGCTTCAATGTATTTTTTTTTCTTTCTTTTCACTAATTCACAGAACACTGGGATGCGGTTGAAAGAAGGAGCCCACATCAACAAATCACTGCTGGCGCTAGGCAACGTCATCAATGCCCTTGGTAAGAGAGAGTAAAGTAGCAAGGTGGCAAGTTGGGCTAGTTGGATAATGTTCATGTTTGAAAATTTTGTCGAAGCGCACTGAAGACAGACGAACAGAAGAGGCTGACAAGGAAGCGCTGTCCTTGTCAGCCTCTTCTGTCCGTCTGTCTTCAGTGCGCCTCAACAAAATTTTCAATCATGGAGAGTAAAATGTTTTCATTACATTTTCTCGTACAACGATTCCCCTGCATCATATTGTGTGCAGTTTCTTTCAGCATTGCGGCAGAAGCTAACTGCGCGTTCGGCAAATAGCGCGGCACCAACTGGGCTTCGTCGCAGTTTGATTTAATTCTCAAGTGAAACGTTCTGAAGCCATCACAATAACCCTGTTTCTTTACAGCATGACCGCATGATGTATGTGTTCTCCGTATATTTACCACTTAATTGCGTAAGGCCTGAAGGAAAATCTGTAATTATTGTGATAGCATGAATCGCTTGTGTAGGCCATTTTTTTACCTAGCTTTCATAAATAATCGAGCCAATTATTATAACGTATCAAAGCTGTAGTTGCCACTTACGAAAGTGCACTTGTTCACTGTTACGCGCAATAGTGTCAGGTGCAGATGGTTTGAAAAAAATATGTTCGTCCACAAGTGGTTGATTTTACGGGACCAGATTAACGCTTCCCCAAGCGACTCGCGATGAGAAAAACGTCGTGGTTGATGGTTCTCGATAATGACGACCACCTGGGGCTTTTGAACGTGCGCTTACATCGTACAGCACACAGGCTTAAGACACTCGGCCTTCATCTAAATGTGACCACGGGATCGAACCAACGTATTTCGGGTCAGCAGCCGGGGCCAGCAACCCTACAGACCGAGATGAATATATTCGTGACTTATTACGTCAAGATACCAAATAAATGGTGAACGATTTCCGAGCTACGAAGCATATGTGTTGTTCGAGATAGCCATCCCGAGATAGAACATCTATGGTCTGTGTGCACCCCTCCGTTAATCCAGACTTAGAATTAGGGTTGTGCTACACTCGATAAGGAAAAATTTATGCATACTCTTGAAAAAGAACGCATGATGTAACGAAGTACTAGTGTGCGTATAGATTATCGAGTTGGTTAAGTAAACTTTTCGTAGTTTTTTTTCTATGGTAACTGTATGGGTGAATATACCCTATAATATGACAGAGATGACTGACGATTAGTTCCTTCAATTTAGACGCCTTGTGTGAATCAGTCGAAATGAAATTGAACTGAACACTGCAGTTTGTTTGAGGGCTATCATTATTCTCTCTAATGTTCCATAATTTCCGCCCTTCTTTCAAGCTCACTTAAAACGCTTGATATTCACCATCTTATTATTATTTCTTGTTTACTGTTGTGCACCTCGCACTTAATAGTCGCAGATTAGGGATGTGCTCTATACGGTGTCACAAGCATTGCAGCGTAGCATGGCTGCAACCCATTTTAATTCTGCCAACGGGCAGCTTCGGCAAAGCTTTGGTGGGCTATAAGCACAACGACGTCGTTTATTTGCCTGCAAAGACATCACAACAAAAATGTTTTATCTTTGTTGCGGTTGTTTAATGTTTGGCGTCGGTACCGTGACGCTGCGCCATCTTTGCAGCATTGTAACACGGAGAAACGCTACCCATATCTAACAGAAATAGTGTGTATAGTTTCTGACATCAAAATCACCACAGGGAACTCTGGTGTTTTATGTCTATAAAATCTACAAACAAGGCGGTTGCCTCAGGCGAAAAGCGAGTGACTCCTCACAAGTTTCTCTGGATCGCATTTTTTTTTCATTTTTTTAACTTAGAAAGATGTCGCCTTTTTATTTCTACGTTTGGAACACTTCTTTGGCTGCACGCTTTCAGCTTTGCAGCGCATAAAAGCGATAAACCTCACGTCACCTTAACTTCTACTCTCTTAACCTATTCGCTTGATTTGCTACGTTCCCATGTCACTCGTAACGCTGCACAGAACTATAGATCAGCTTCTACGTTCGCCACCGTTCCGCACCGGTACCACTTCGCGCTTGCTTCGAGACCAGCGGAGCGTCGCGTTCAGCGGTATGAACGGCGTTGCTCGCACGCCTGCCTGGCTACCTCCGTGTAGTGTGCAACAAAGAGTCACGCTATAGTGCCTAATTGGCTCCGGCCGCCTCAGACTGGCTGGCCTAATGACTCTGCGGTCACAAGTGCATGGGGAGCTCTCGCGTTTCGCAGCGAACTTCGTTGGTAGAACGGGCCTAAGCTAACGCGAAAAACTGCGGGCAGACTAATCTGTCCTTGGCAACGACTGCGAAAGCTGTGATGAAACATGTCTGAGTTTCAGTCTTACGGACAATTTAACGGGTTTGTTTCGAAATGTAAGCTATGAATCAGTGGCCTTTAGGCGTTACTTAACTCGTTATTTATAGTTTGGTGAACAAAATTGTGCAAGCGATACCCCCATCTATGCACGGTCCTGTAAAAGCGAATGGGCAGTGGCGAGTTCTTGTGAAATTTTCACCTCTTTTTCTTCTAGGGCAATATTAAAAATAGTTGTCTAAAAGTAGGAGGTGCACGCTCGAATGATGTATGGAGAGGCTCTGTGAGCTTTGTATAACTGCATTTTATGCTGTTGGATTCACGAGATCTTCATAAAACATGCCCTGTGCCACGTGTATGCGCTAGGAGGCTTAAGGTTGTGCCAGAAGAAATATTTTCTTTGACGCGCCCATTCTTTCTCGTGTGAAGTACTCACCAGCTCTACTTTGTGTTTTTGACGAGCCTCCAAGTGCGTTGATTTGATCGACCAGCTCTATTATATCAGGCAATGTCTTCATTATGGAGTCATAGAATGAGGGTGATCCTAAACAACGTTAGGCAAGACCACGTCAGAGCTCGGCGAACAATAACTTGGTCAGGGGGTGATCTGTCAGACAACAATGGCCCCTTGCCCAGATCCCGAAAGCATAGCGAATGAGGGAAAATAACCTATACGAGGGAGCATTGCATGATTCCAGTAGCCTCAGCAAGCCAACCTCTTCTGAGGCCACCCCTCCTGACCAGCATGCTGTGCCTCTGGCGTAGAATTAGGCTGCCACTGCGCCAGCAGCAGACGCTAACAAAGCGAGCCGGCCAATAGCACCGTTTGCCAATCGCATGCCCAGTACCTGTTTCTCTCTTGAAATATGTTTTAAGTTTGCGCTTCGACATCGTCTCGTGATACTCCTTGTTGTTTCCTTCCTCCATTGATTGATTGATTGATTAAAACATTATTTTGATCCTGAGAAGACGCAGGGGAGAAGCCATGGCACCCGGCTAATCCCACGTGGGGACCGCAAAGCCGAGCTTGGCGGCCCGTTCCCGGGCACTCTGGATGGCCAGGGTTTGATCGTTATGTGTGAAGCCATCGGCACAGCCGATGGCTTCACATTCCCACAACACATGGTTTAATGTTGCTAACAGTCCACAGGCGGAGCGATCCCCACTTGGATACCGTTCAAAGTACATGGCATGAAGAACTGCAGGGTTAGGATACGCACCGGCTTGCAATAGTCTAAGGGTAACTGTCTGCGCCCTGCACAAGGCAGGGTGGGGGAGAGGGAATACCCTTCTGTCTCGTATATACGTCCTGAACACAATGGTGCCCAAAGTGGGATGTCATACATTGCCGTATAGCTTTTTTTTCTGTTGCTTTTAATGATTCCGTGGCTCACATTCTCTTGCAGCCACGCGAAATCCCAAGTACGTCAACTTCCGAGACAGCAAGCTCACCAGGCTGCTCAAGGAGGCGCTGTCCGGCAACTGCCGCACCGTCATGGTGGCGCACATATCGCCCGCCTCGGCGCATTACGACGAGTCTCGGAATACGCTCGTCTACGCCGAGAGGGCGCGCAACATCACCAACAAGGTGAGCACGTCGGTAACAATAATTATGGTAGTTACCCAGTTCATAAATTCAATCACTACTCGCCTCAAACTTGGGTATAGACACGGCAGTATTAGAAGCACTGGTATAGTTAGTTGGAGTAACAGTAGCTTTACTAAACGCGCAACGCCTGCTACCTGTACTAGTAAATATGTCTTAAGTTGGTGGTGGAGGTTCCCTGGACCACTGTTTTGCTGTTGCTATTTATCATTGTTAAAGTCTCTTTGTTGTGGTTGGCATACTAGTTTTAAGCGAGTTGGTTGTGGATGTCATGCCCCATAGCCTTGCTGCTGGTATTTGACATTCGATTTTGGCTACATCAGTATACCCGGCATTACCAGTACTAAAATACCAGAAGTAGGCTTAGCAGCTGCCGCGAAAGCATGCGTTCAGATTCGGAAGCTTCGCCCCTAAAAATTGCCTTCGCAGAGAAGTCGGTTACTTGAAGGCTGGGGGGGGGGGGGGCGCTTGCTTTTTTTCTTGACTTCGTCTTCAGAGGGTGGGGGGGGGGCGAGGGGGTCTTCCTTTTATGACTCCGACCGTATATTTTATTTACCATATGTAGCAGCTCTATTTTCTTCTAGACATCTATTCAAAAGTTATGAAGCACATTGTGTTGATTTACGAATTAACTAAAACATGGCGGCTGCTTGGGCTCGTTGGTATGAAAATACTCTACAAGGAATACATTTTCTCGTACGCAGAATGCTTGATTGCACCCCTGTGGTGAGCTCAACACTGCCGTATTGTAGTTTCAGTGAGACCAGAATAATATGGTGATTTCGATCAGGACAGAAAATATAATTGAGTTCGCATTATTTTTCTATCACGTAATACCAAGCAGCATTTATTTAAACATGAGTGCGCCAAAAACATGTGCGGACCCAGGAGGCATGTCGGGAAGTTCTGACACACCTGTACCAGTTCTATAGTGGGCAAGTAATTAAGGTAGACGAGGACATTACAGTGCCCCATTCAGCGCTTCTTACAAATCGTGATGGCGGTGGTCGGGGAAGGTGCAGGGAAAGCTTTGCTTTCTCGGATAAACCTTCTAGCTTTCCGTTAAACAGTGCTCCTATCTAGTAAATCATTCTTCCATGCAGGTCCGCTGCAACTTGGTGGACGTTTCGCACCACGTGAAGCAGTACCAGAGCATCATCACCGAACTGCGACAGGAGATCCAGAAGCTCCAGGACAGGATTGAAATGAACGACTGCGCGGCTTCCACGGAGCATCCATCTTCTTCGGCCACCTCCCCGGACGACACACCAGCCGACAACAAGATCGCTGCCAACGGGCACAACGACAACAGTTGAGTGGCAAATTTAACTTGCGAAAACTTGCGTGTACCGGGAGCACCGTAAGGTCCGTATGCAGTGAAATTCCAGCAGGCTTACAGCGCGACGACACAATGACAAGACATGACATGATACCCTCCGTTGTCTTACAGCACCTTTATAACACTACGACATCAAACTATGTTGTAAGACAGTGCACTGTCTCACTTCTTGTCGTTGTGTCTTCGCACTGTAAGTCTGCTGTTATATATTTACAACAAGCACAAGCGTCTAACCTTGCAGTGAAAAGGACTGTTCACTGCGAGGCAGATATAGAGCAGGGACGCGTACTACTGAATCGGTCTTGAACAGGGGCTTGCTGGAGCCATTGTTGTCGCAAGTCGTCTTGCCGTCTTCAAGGCAGTGACTCAATAACTTCAGAGAAGACCACTTATCTAAACGTCCGCTCGTGTGACACCCCGAATTCAGAAATATTAATCTCCTCAAGCCTTCGTGAACTTCTGCTCTGATTAGGTTACAATAGAAGTAAAACCATCCGGTATGTTTTGACAGCCCTAACTATATTTGGCCGTAACTGTCCCTTGGGAAACAGAACGTATTTAATCTCCATCTCTGCAATGGTAAAGATGCATGTGGTTTTGACGTAGTAAGTTCAGTTGATGACCGGATATATCATCGACGGTGGTCTGCAAGACCACCTCATGAATCATATTGCAATGTTGTGTGACAATATTTTGTTACCTGGATGGCCGTGCAACGCACTTCCTCAGATATAGTATACAGCATCTGCCGCACGTTTTTTATTATCTCTTTATTTTAATTTACCTGGAATTCGCACTCATGGACGACGCTGATATTTCTCTGATAAAAAACGGCGCCATCTTTCTTTTTCAACGATGCCACCAAGTTCATTCGAATGACGTCATTGGTGACCCTGACTCCAGCACTTCTCACAAATGGGCTCCTTAACACTATCGCATAATAGCGTAAGAGAATGCGTTGCAGGGCTGCTTACTTCATAATCTTCAAGCTTGGTAGCGCAAAATCGACGAGGACAGGAACACAGAAATACAGGACAGAGCGCCATGTCCTGGACTGCACTGATGACAATGCGAGAAGACGCGAATATTTCGTAGCGAAGGGTATAAGCCGTGCGCACGTGGTGACTTTGGTCACGTATATAGCCACTTCCTCATATTCAGTCGTTAATGGTCATGCGATGAATGCCAGTCGCAGGTGGTAACCAGCTTTTAGTAGGCAAGGACTGTATAATCTCAAGGGTACATGCGTCGCATGCGAGTACACCTGCCAAGATATACAACAAATAGCACGCCTACGGTGTGAACAGGGAGTTGCTTGCTTCGTAGAAATAGGCCTTTCTAAAAGCCGAATGCCACTCGAGCCCAGTAATTGTCCTGGGGAGGCGTCACCGTGCAAAACAATCATCCATCACAAACATTAAGTGCGTGGATCTATTTCGTGTAGCGTGCTGCATAAATCAAAGCTTTTCCGGGCGAGAAAGAGATCGGGCAAGTGCGACTACCTGAAGATTTAATGAGATTGATTTTACACAGCTAATACCCGGAGAACAAGGGCGAGGGAAGCTTCGATGTTCCCTCGTTGTTGTCTGTGGGTTTTCGTTCATCGATCGTTTAAGCAATTTTTCTCGGTAGAATGAGTGTTTGCGGGCGGTACCGACGACTAATGCGATTTCGCGTATTTATGCGCGGTGGTGGGTCGTGCAACGAAATGTAGCGTGTTACTGGCCTGTTGTCATGGAGACGGCGCGCAACTGGTACACTACGTTACATCGAGGCGCCGCTTCTATTGAAGTACATTATTGCTGTTATGCAAGAAATACATACAAAATACGTCCTCAGTTTTCAACCTGAGTCTTTTTGTCCATGCCTAGAAGCATTCTTTTGCATTTTCGCGCAGATGTTCAGTTTCGAAAGTACAAACAAAAAAATTAACTAAAGAAACTGCATCATATCCAAGTGATAATCATCTCACTGGCAATTTTTTTCGTGCAACAGAAAAAATAATTTTCGTATGGTATTTTTGAACTTTACACATGAAGTAGTTTCAAAATATGTATGAAAGAAGTGTTGCGAACATGAGAGCGTAGCGAAAACTTTAGTGTGCTCACTGTCACGAAACAACGTCTATGCTTAGTGAAGAATCGTGAACAGTTAAATTATGCTCTGGAAACTGCCGTCATGGAATTCAAAAAGTGAGATAGTAGATCCATTATTGCCTTCTGTGACTTGCGCTTATGCTAATGACACCAGCAAAACAATGCAACAAGAGAAAACGTACTTCTCACCCTAACCATATCCAATCGTGAGAAAATGCGTTCGTGGGTTATTGACAACTTTCCGGCATGTCTAAACTAGCAGAAACGCCTAGGGTGTCCCGTTTTTTCGAGTACTTATCGTGCACAGCTTAGGAACGACTGTAACACTGACGGATTCTCATCCTGTGAACGACAGTGGTGATGCACATGTACTCTGCTTGCATCTGTCTATTCCCATCTTTCTTTGTTGTCCCTCTCCCCCAAACGACAGTTTGTTGTGGGAAATCAAATATTTGTCCACGCGAAGGAAGCAGGTAATTAAAAGGGATTAATGCTACATGTGACTGAAGCGTTTTGTGTCGACCCAAAACGAGATCAAAACGCCAGAGCGTGTGTTAGCCTATAGTGCTCGTGGTTAAGATTTCTTTTAGAGGGGAATCACCTAAAGGTCGCACAATGTCTGACCATTGTCCTTGAGGCTCACTGTCATTCCTAGCCAAATCTCAGGTGCGAAACACCTGTTCGCAATACCGTCTACAGAGCGCTCATGGCGCGCATGTGGTTTAAAAGTAGACGGTACTCCGAATAGTCAACTTCGCGCCAAAATCATAACCACGCCGAAGGAGAAACACATATACAGGATGTTACGCGACCGCTTACTTCTATAACAGTTTATTCTTTGAGAAAACTGGCCATTATAAAACCACTTCTTGTCAACGCATGCGCACCGTATAATCGGGCTGTCGCTTACCTAATCACGCTATCGGACACATGCTCCCTGAATGACGTGTTTTCGACTTGTACAGGTTGAGTTACGTTTCGCTATAAGAGAATTATTACCACGTTTTTTTTTTATGTGGTATGCCTCCAAAATTTCCCGTGCTATACCTTGCTTTTGCTTTTTCCCAGGATCCTAATCTGCGTGAAGCATGGTGTGCATGCCCGCCTGAATGCGCACCATCCCTATTTTTTTACCGTGAGAGCATGTTCTCTCACTCAATTATTGACGCAGCGATCATCTATTTCGACGCGAAGTTGACTGTTTCATTCAGACATTCACCAACTGGCCCAACGGCGAGTTTTACTACACGCACTCTGTCCGTGTATCTCTCTATCCGCACGTCCGTCCGTCCGTCCTTGCGTGCATCCGTCCGTCCGTCCGTGCGTGCGCGCGTCGATCTGTCCGCCCTCTATACCAGTCAGAGACTTCAACACAGGCATTACGTACATAAAGGGACACTAAAGGCAAGAATTAAGTCGACGTCAACTATTGAAATAGTTGTCCAAAAACCTCGTAGTATTACTTTTGTGCCAAGAAAGGGCCTAATTCGAAATAAAATCACGTTTTAGTGGTTCGCATCGGGTTAGAGTACTTCAAATTGCCCGCTTCAAGGAGCAACCGACCGGACTGACTCACGTCACTGTTGCCGTGCACAGCGTTGCCTGTCTATACTGCAAACGTAGCAGCAGACCGAAAGCAGCGAGAGTTACCGCAGCAACAACGGCCATTGATCGATTTCCCGCCACTGGCTTCGAGATTGCAGACGCTTTCTTATTCAACTGTGCCCCGCTAGATAGCACTACATGTTCCGTGTAACCACGCAAAAGTTGAATTTTTGAACCACTCGCACCATTCCCCATAGTTACGTCCGGTGGTTCTTTTTTCCATGGATCAAATGGAAACAAACAAGTAGCATTTTATTGCGTCTCTTAATGCACGGAAGGTTCTTTATTTAGTCCAGCTAGATCAATTACCAGTGATTAATTGTAGGCGGTCCGTCTGATATAACTGGAATCATTTAGAAAATGTCTTACTGCGGCGCATGTGTTCTTGTGCATTCACCTTTATTCCTCGGTAAGAGTGCACTGTTGTTGATAATAATGTCGTTTTAGATGTTGTTATACATTGACCTTTCACTCTGACGTAAATTGTTATTTGACTTTAGTGTCCCTCTAAGACCTAGCTTCGCCCACTCGTCCTTATTTTACGTTATGACGGTGCTATCACATTTCTTAACCTTTTGCATAAAGCGGTCAAACTATGTCGAGCAGGTGCGCTTTTGGTTGAAAGCTGTCATGCGCTAAAGCCTTAAATCTCGACAGATCTCATTTTCTACGTAATTCTGACGCATAAAGTCACGTGTTGGGCCGACACGGCGCAATCTTTTGTCCAGGCTTGCTGCATGACGTAATGCTCCCCCCCCCCCTCAAAGCCCATTCGCACTAGCGACTTCCACCAGCCGCGTGACCAGTTGGGACTAACGACCAAATAGCGATCTTACGTGACCAGCGTTCACACCTGCACATCATCATCATCATCATCATCATCATGATCCTGAGAGAGAGAGAATTTATTTACAGAAAGGTAGAGAGCTAGATCGGCCTGATTTATAGTTTGCTCTGGCCTGCCACTCTACACTGTGGAAGGGTGACTGGGGAGTGAAAGAGTGATGAATGACGATAGTAAGGTAGAGAGATGATATGTTCCTATTAGGCTGGGTAACTCTACAGACGTGCATCCAGTCCAGTGGCTTCTAAGAAAGCGATGACGGCTCGTACAACCACATGTGTGCTGCTGGCGTCAGGCCAAGGACCTAACACAACCTCATCGGTTAATGGTCGACTAATATATCGGCCAATCGAAGATATCAGTTACTGACGTTCACTTGCATATGCTGGACAGTCGCAAAATATGCTGGACAGAAATATGCTGCATATGCTGGACAGTTCGAGCGTTTCTGGCAACCGACAGTGATCACAATTGGGACCTGTGTCATTACAGCCAATCAAGTGATCATGATCCTGACTACGTCCACTGCAGGACAAAGACCTCTCCCATGTTCCGCCAGTCAACTCGGTCCTGTGCCACACCTGCACTTACTCATCGTTAAATAGGAGTACCGTCTACAGACATACGGCTCACATTGCCTTGCCATGGTCCCGTGAAATAGGCTGATGTCCTTTTTTTTGCGCCAGTAATTGGATCAGATGTTTCCGGCCACACTAATGTAACTGGCAAAACCGATCGGTGAACGCATTGGCCAAAGTATTCACTCCGCGACAAAAGGAGCCTTTTGCGACCACTTTCATTGCAGCTAACTTGATCGCACTACCAGAGCTAGTCACAGGTTTGAACGAGCTCTAGTTCTTTCTCCCTCCATTTCCGGCCACGATGACTCTCCCACTTTCCTTATGCCATTTCTCTCTCTTTCACTTTCTCTCTACGTTTCTTTATTTCCCTCATTACGTCATACCGAGGCACTCCGTCATCCGCGCAGGATCGACAGAAGACGAAGAAGATGTGCTACGTCACCATGACGTCGACGGCGAGAGTAACGACGGCCGCCGTAACAACTACCACCATCACGGGCACGAACAAAGAACAGACTCGGCCGCCAGGGAGCGCCACCTGCACAACGACAAGGCTGACGCTGACCGGGAAATCCGCGAACTACGCGCGGAGCTCATGGAAGCCTTCAACCGGCAGATGGAAGTGAGGTGAGTTTAAGCTCACTGCTTCGTGGCATCTATAGTCGATTGCAACGTTAGAATGAGTGCAAGCTCCTCCAATAGTCGTTGCTGTTCCACGCGGAGACAACTCGCCGTGTCCAATCGCATTTGGCGATTTTCGTGACGCCAAGCACGCTTCGCGATATTAAGTTGGCGATTTTTCCATAGAAACGCATCTTCAATCGTGTCCAAGTGCATCTCCGGGAAATACAGCGAGTTCAGGAGGTAGCAGCCAGGCACGACCTGACCGCCATTCCTCCGTAAAATGTTTCACTTGAATGAAGTTGTTTCGCTCTGTGTGTGTGTGTGTGTTTCTTGGTCGAATGCTTTACAGGAAAGCTACAGAGAAAACTATTTTACGTCGATTGATAAATTATTATTTCGCAATACCGAAACCCTCTTTGTTACCACGAAAAGATGATTTCTAAGCAAAAAAAACACGAAATGAAAACACGGGCAGTGACAACACGGTCAAGTTCCCGCACCAAATGCCATGTCATCACATATTTTAATGACGTCGACTAGCTAGGTCATATGTAGAGCCTAACAGCTAAAAGTGAAGTGCATGCTTTTCTGAGAGGACCACAGACTCAACATACCAAGTCTGGAAAATTTTCGTTGCGCCGGTGTCACCATATTACAAAAAGTACGCTTTTCCACCCGTCGCGTCACTTGTGGAGATTTCAAGGCAAAGTTTAAAAGTGGCACTTTTATCTCGATTTTATCATGTATTGATAAACATGCGATAGTGAAATTAACAGCATAAGAGTTCTCAGTGTACAACTTCTCAATCTAAGCCAATATATTGTTTCAGTTTAGCGTCCATTTATTTCCTGTGAAGCTTCAACGAATAATTTGACATCAGTGTTCAGATAATCCTAATATCTTATGTAGAGTTGAAATGTTGCTGTCCGTCGTACTTGGCAACATAAAAGGCTATGCGATGGTAACCGTTGGTGTGCGCTTCGTACGGCGCTGCTTTAAGAGAACCCAATAAGAAGAAATGGCGTAGTCAATTTTCAGTCACAGTGAAATTCAATGCAGAAGTTCTACTTTGAACTATAAATAGTTACGTCTTGACTATAAATACAGGCTCCACTGCCCCGGCTGTGGCACGTCTGCCATTTTACGTGCGCAAGAATGGCGTCCCAGATGGCTTTCGATCTTATACAATATATTTATCGCTACCACATAGGCACTACGAATACTAAAAATTAAGTCTGTCAAACCTACTTCATCTTATAAAATACATCACTTATCTCAGCACTGATATCAAATCCTTTGTGGAAGTTTGGCGGGAAGTAAAATGCACAATAAAGTGGCACAATTGTGGATCAAAGAGCACTGCCGGCTGTCCCTTCGCACGCAGTGTGCTCCTCCTAATTTTTTAACTGTCCCATACAAAATGTACTTCCACTTCCTTTTAAATGCGAAGCATTTCTGAGGGAACTTCGGTCACTTTGAGCGTATCTATCTATATATCTAGCCGCTTACGTTTGAGTGCTCTCGTGGTCACCCCCTTAGCTTGGCGTGAACTAAAATTACATTGGGATGGTTTAACGAATATGAAGGGCTGGTCAAGGCATGGATAATGTAACAATCCCGTCGCGTACGCTGTCAAACACTTCCCGTCAAGCAGTGGTACATACCCACAAACCGGTATGTGCCGCTGGCACATACCGGTTCGTGCGGCCCGTATCCGGTATATGCCGCTGGCACATACCGGCAATTGTGCCACAGGGGATTCACACTTAATACCTACCCAGGGATGACCAGAACACACATGGGCAATTTTAACACGTGAGCGTTAAGAAATACCTGACATCAATAACGCTGACCCAACGAAGGCAAAGAATAAATGTCAGGGTTCCAGCTGGAATTGAACCAAAGCATTCTGCGTGGCAATGAAGCAGTCTACTACAGAGCTACACCAGGTCTCGGCCCCACTTTTCAAATAGACGCCAATCTTCGTGAAACGTCAATAGTGGCTGCAGTGCTGCCTACCCAATTTTGTAAACATTACATATGTACGCCTTTGATATAGCCGTAACGTCGGGCTAACGTCAATAGTGGTTAGCTGCCATGTGCTGAAGTTGGATTTCCGCATGCTTCGCATAACGTTGGTTCCCAGGTACGTTGGATCTGCCGATTTTTTTTTTGCCACGTAATAAAGTCTTTTCAAACGAATGAGGTGGCCACTAGTATGCTGCAATGTACAGATATATGTATGTCTTGAAGTACGACAGGAAATTTTCACGATGAACTGTCTGCCTATGGCACATCCTCACCGTCTACTTCCACATTTCGTAACGCGCTGTCATAGTTTAGTGTTGATGGTAGTCGACTGATTAAACGAAGGACGTGCAATCTGTTCTCACATTCCAGTAGACCTAAAATGGCAGGAGCCCGTGTACCCAGTTGATTAATGTGCACGTTTAAGAACAACCGGCTGGGCGAAATTTGCTGAGCCTTCTGCTACGGTGTCCTTCATCGCCATATCGTTGTTTTGGGATGTTAGAACTCAGAAATAATAGACTGATATTACTAGTTCTTCGATAAGGTTAAAGAGCCGTTCTTCTTTCTGACACTATAGTACACTGATTAAATTACGCCTTCCAGCTTTATCGGGCTCCATGGCGCAGTTGTACCTAAAATAAATAATTTTACCGTGGTATACAGTATTGATTTTGGTAATAATTATCGGCACCATGACGTGCATAAAGATGCAGCGACAGAATGTCACGTAATATATGCCACGTTTGACCTGTTTATTGTAAAACTATGCCTGGTTTCTCACACGTAAGAAAAATAACCACATTAAGACACCCTAATTTAGTCTCTCCAGCAGTTGTGGATAGGTTAACAACTACTTTCACAGCGTTTGCGACGAGTCTGCCGACATTTGCAGACGCACACAATGACGACTGAGACCTGTTCTTGAATTAGCGCGTTAACGAAACCAAACTGCGAAAAAATTATGTGATGGCATTGTTTCATTCATGTAGCATTGGATCACAAACCATCAGCCGGTGGTCCGTTTACGTTTGCGCAGACTAGCTGTGGCCCTTCGTGCTTTCCAACGTACTTTCGAAACCTGCCTTCAACTGAATGTGTTGAGGCATGCTTCTCCACAACTTTGTGGTAGGAATCACTTGCTGCCACACGTTCGCATTACCTACGGTAAAAAAAAAAACATCTAAATTCTCTACCATTCATCTTTGGAATAGTTAGCCGTGTGAACTGAAATCTTTGCTCTCATTTCCACTTTTCAAAATGTAAATAAAATCTTTCCTTTTAACTCTTTACTGCTCACATTATTTATGGCGTATAATTTTTTTTTCCACTTGTCCTGATTTACTTTATGTACTTATTTCTGTTTCCCGTGTAAACTTTTCATTTCATCTTTCAATTTTTTGTGAATTTTTCTGTATTTTTATTTGGTATT